>NC_136501.1:114625849-114663349 GCF_053919585.1 Euprymna scolopes
ACCCATATATAATAAAGTTGTATAATAATAAAAATTTAAGAAATAATCAGCTCCAAATATTTTTTTAATAATATTCAAATAATAAAAGTTAATAGACGATTCTATCCTGTAAAACAAATATTTGTCACACCATCCTTTTAAATAAATTCTGCTTTTGTCTTCCATCATTTCCAATCTTCTCATAGTATTGATCATGATCTAATTGGTAATTCCATTAACACTTATATTTAAGTGGCTTTTCGCCTTCAAAAGTGGTGACTTATTAGTATAAAAAAATGACAAAGAAACCAAAAATAGAATAAATCTTCTATGCAACACCAAGTAGGAACGGCTAGTAAAAAAATGAAATGCAGACATCGATAAAAATCTGTCTTTCAAAAAAGATGGATAAAAAGGAATTTTTTTAGTTATTTTTTATTTATAGTCGTTATAATCATGGAAATTTATTTCATAAAAAAATGAATGAAAATTGACTTTAGAAGAAAAGAAATTTAGCAAAATACATCTGTAAATGAACAACCAGGAACTCAGTGAGACTAAACACCAAGATGTTATTTTTTTTTTTTTTTTTCTAAAACAATTAAAACAGATAAACAAAAAAATGACTGCCTTTTAGCATTCGTTTGCCTTCCAGACAAACACAAAGTACAATGGTTAACAAAATTAGAAAATGTTTAGGGAAATTGTGAATAGTTGATGACAAAATTCTGGTACAATATCAAAATTAATTGCTCAAGTATTTAAAAAAATATGGTAGTAGGATATTAACAAAAATGATTAAGTAAAAGAAATAACTTTTTGACATATAAAAAAAAGACTAAAGAATCCATTGGAACCATCTTCCACAAGTAAATGTGTCGCTGGTTAAAAATCCGAAACTACACAGGATACACTTACAAACCTTACATTATCTAAAGTTTATAGGCACTCATCTTTGTGTGGACTGCCATTCTGATAATATTTTTGGTATTTTTTTTACATAAGGTCCACCTCCACAATTTTCTTTAAAATGACAACTTTTATAGATTTTCGACTATAATGAACAAGAAAATCTCATTTAAATTTTGCAGTGACAAATAGTTTTTGAGATATAAAGATCTGTATTATGGACTGTAATTCATTGACAGCCATGTTTTTATGCGCACGCAATAAACAAATAGGTCCACCTCCACAATTTTCTTTTAAAATTTTAACGGCTTTCAGAATAAACCCCCCACCTCCCCATGTTAAAAATTGTAGAGGTAGACATAATGTAAAAATTTACCAAATTTTTAATAAAAGTATCGTTACATGAACAGAAAAAAAATGCCTTTTATAAACAACAATATGTATTTATTTAAATGATCTACACCATTACGTAGTGTACTTGTGTGTATGAGCACGTGTGATGTGTTTGTCAAAGTAACTGTTAGACCAAGATGGTCCTTGGGTTGTGTCTGCCAAGACCGACTGGAAGAATGTGTTTATCTCTCTGCTACAGTGGGAAGATGTGACACAAGGTCGGAGAAGTGGAATTTGGAAAGTGTCCTAGAGGAATAACACTCTTGCCTGCAAAAAAATGTCTAGGCAATCCTAAAGACATTCCCTTATAGGGGCACCTCAGGCAATTAGCAATAAAATAATCCTTTCTCAAAGAGTGAGAAGGTAAAGCCACCTACACAGAATTAGAACCATACCTAAACCAACAGGGAACAAACCATCTCAACAATAGCAAAGACTGGTGATTTTTGGGCCAACCAGAAAAAGAAGAGTGAATTGTCTGTACAGTTCCTTTTAGTCACTGATAGGAGCAACACTTGGTGTTTACAAAAGGGCAGACAACTATGAAGCACTTCAAGTCGACTTATGCTAGCCAAGTTTCAATTTTTCAATTTTGATCTCTTTGCAGCTATTACCAGTTACGAGTAAAAATCAAATCGATTTTGTACCACAGGCCTGAATCCCCTATATATCAAGTCAAGTTTGTAGACCAAAAATTGACAAGGCAGTTTGATAGAGACTGTTCCATACACACACATAAAGTCACTTATATGTATATATTTATTCCTTAGTAGTGGAGAGTAGGAGAATATAAACAAAAAAAAAAAGCGATTAGTAATGTCCCCGCCTTCTTTTTAAAGAATAAAACACCGTTTTCTAATCTGTTTATGATCCCAAAAAATCAGATTGACCTCTAAGTGGGAGTTTGGAGAAAATGAAGGAGGTCAAATATTGAATATCTAAACTGGGTGTATTGACGAGATGACCTAGTAGGAATAAATGTACTTAAACACACACCTGGCTGAAAAAAACAAGATGATTGTTGGAAATCAAATAATTTTTGAGTCGAAACCACCTGCAAATGCAACCCTCACCAAAAGGTCAGCTAAATGAATGCTCTATGGGTATGGTTAGATTGACAATGAAGGCAAAATCTTAGAATGGATGGTTATGGTGGATTTGTAGGTGTCACAAATTGTTAAAAACATATCGAGCTGAAATTAAGATCGTCAATCAACTGTGTATTGGTTTCAAGAATAAAGAGTAGAAAGTGAACCTTGAATTTACTTTTGACAGCTTTATAACTCACTTGTCTTTTAGTCTTTATATGTCATGAGTAATGTTTCTGACAAAACGAGGATAATTGCTGTTTTTTAGATTGTAATCTATTTATAACATTTATCGTTGGCTAGTTTTCTTACCTTGTAATCGTAATTTTTAGCTCTTTATGTCAAGTGGTTTCATGCCTTGTCTGGAGCGATTTTGATAAAAATAAAGAAAACCATCTCATGAAATTTCTGTGTGTGTCCTCCCTCTTCACTAACTAGCATTCATTCACACCAATGAGATAGATATATTATGTTTTTGTTCATCTGTATTTGTCATTCTTTTAAAATGTTTATTCTTTTTAAAATTCATTTGTTCAAAAACAACCTCTTGCCATATTGTGTGATATTGTCATCTGAAAATTTGATAATTATTGGTATTGTAAATACTTGATTTTTATAGATATTTAGTTCAGGTTTAGATGGGTATAAAGAAAACATGCTCTTCCTGTCTTTTTCCCCAGCATAGCTCTTTTAAGAGATGATCGTCTGGCTCAAAACTATCTATTATTTTTTCTTTGTTTACATACATTTCTTCTTTGCCGAGAGCTGCCATCGTAATTTATAACACATACTATGATTATTGTAATTGGTCAATTATCAGCAAAGAAATATCTTGATTAGCTACTTTTTGTATAGACCACTTTAACAGTCAGCATCTAAATTTGTAAATAAAATTACTAATTACTGCACCTAAATCTTGGATACAAAGTTTTGTCATGTTTCTTATTTTATATATTGTACTTAAAACTAAAGCTCACCCATTTTGTATCTCATCATCTCATCTTGAGTGAACGTTTTATTTGCAAATTTTGTATATTTCATACTGCACTACATAGAAAATTTGACAAGGAAGAATGTCGAAGGTTACATCAGCAAAGATGTTGCAAATAAGTAAAATCAAAGATTAGAATAGTAGTCTTAATACTCCAATCTTTGGAATCTTAAGTGTTGGAAACTTTTTGGGTACCAAGAATCGGAGTCGGAAACTTTTTGAGTACCAAGAGTTGGAGTTGGAAACTTTTCAAGTACCAAGAGTCTCCCACCTTCTTTTATATCTCCTGCTGACCAGAAGTTTTATAGCACCAGCCATGTTACATCATTCCTCCCTCAAAGTTTTTGTTTGTTGGATATCATGTTTCATTTTTGTCATCTATTTCTATGGTTCCCATACGTTTTTTTTTTGACTGTACATTTTTTTTTTTGCATTAGTGAGCACATAAGTACCTCAAACATATCATAAATGGCAGACAGATTTTTCTTGTCATTCATTTCTGTCTAGGGTATATCATTTATTTTTATTTGGTTAATGCAATTGTAATTTCCATTAATACACATTTTCTGTTTTCACTCTTTTTCATGCCATATAGCAACATGATAAAATAGAAACCAAATTTTCAAGCAAAAGTGATGAAGATGCAAAGCACCTTATTCACAGCCAGCTCTCACAACAACAAGCAAAAACTTTGCTGAAATGCATAAAAGAGAAAATTGTATTCACAAGTATTCACAAGTACATCTAAATCTTTCCTGGACTACATTAAAAAATATTTATCTTCACCAGCTCTTGTGAAGCATCAGTTGTTATGTATTCCATGAAGTGAGGACATTAGCTAGAATTAGGAGAATGCAGCATCTTGCTCAGATAAGGTTGGCAGCTTGGTGAAAAATGTGATGACTGCCAGGCAAAGGGTTAGATCAATGTTAGCTGACACTGGCTTTGTTAATTGTTAAAAATTAGAACTATGAGCAAACTTAATATCTCTTTGTTTTTAATAAGCATACATGTTCTCCCTTTCTGCCTCATTTTGTCACTACGTTTGCAGTTAGAACCTCAATTTTGTTATAGCTGGCCATGCAAGAGCAAGCTCAGCCAATTTTCAAGTTTTAATTATGTGTTTCTTTGGAGGTTGAAATTGTTGGTTTAATTAATAACCATTGTTAGGTTAATTAATAAACTTAGTTGAATTAATTACGGAGTAAGTAAAGAAAAACGTACCTTTGTTCTTTAAATAACTTTATATTGTGGAAGGTATTAATAATGACAAAAGAAACAAATGAATTAACAACATAACATTCACAGCACACACAGAGATGCGTCTGTTTATTTTACATCTATACATGAAAAGTATACACCAAAGAGAAAAAACATGTCGTATTACATGCCCTTTATACAAAAACAGTCAATCAAAGAGAATCAACGAACGCCATCAGTTAACAGATAAAGGGAGGCAACTCCAAGCCATTTAGACCCCTGAAAATAGCGATCAAAGAGACAACTCTTCTGTATTTAAAAATCCACGAACATTGATATTTTCAATAAAAATGCAAGAACAAATATATATTTTATACATAAAAATATATCTTATTTGCTCTTTAATATAATTGTTCAAATTTCAGCTGGTTGGTCCCAGCCCAGATAATTCTCTATAGAGAATTAATAAATCCCGAAAAGCAGAGAAAAGATCTGTGAAGATTACAAATTGGATTAATTGATGGGGATGTGCTTACCATTTGCAACTAGGGAACTGGTCATGTTATTCCAGAAACATGGCATGCAATTTCAGAAATGTCTCCATGATGTGGACACACCAAATTACTCTTCCTGGTAAGCAATCACATTACAGGAAGATCTCAGTTTGAGATTAAAATTCGCAACTGGTATACATTCAACTATCACTACCAACACAATTCTGAATAATTATAAAAATGAAGACAGATTTTAGAAAGGTTTTCTAACAAGGAATTATTTCAACCACACCTACTCAGCCATACGATTCAATATTATCAAATACACATACCCTTTAAAACATCTAGTAAATATATACTAGAATTAATTTCTGCACCACTTTTATTCCATTTACAAGAGATGATACTAAAATTTATGTATAGAATCCTTATTCAAATTTTAATTAAAATCTATTAGATAATTTTATTCTTGACTAGCAGGAACACCCAACCTTGTCTGATCATAAAATAGGCTTAGATATATTTTAATTCATGCAGATTATATATTTATTATCACACAGCCAATTCTCAATTGAATATTACATTGTACCTAATATAAAATACCGATTTCAAAAATTTTTTTAAAAAATGAAAAAGGATTTGTGTGCCATTAGCTAGAATCAAAACGAAAACATTTAGCATTCCAGACGTGTTCCCTACCTACTATTTGAGCTATCAATAGATAGATAAGAAAATTTTTTAATTAAATCACTTCGAACTATGAATGAATTTGCACATGCACAAAAATAGAAATATGTTGGCAAGTTGAAATGAACATTTTGCATTTCAATTTACCAACATATTTCTGTACGCATTAGTCATCTATCCAAACAAAGATTTTACTTCTTATAAACTATCCTTAGTGTATGATTACTGTTTCCTATTAATTTCAGTATTATGTGACCAGTAGTTAAAGAGTTTATCAGTGAAATATTTTCACAGTCAGACAGACATTTACGATTTTATGCATAGAGAAAATGTTGAAAATTTAAAGTTTTTGAATTTTCTGGATTTTTTCCTCCACTTTTCTGTTGATATTCTGTTTGTCTTAATTTTTTATTTTTTATTACATTTTCACCCCAAACAAGGCAAATTGCCACTTTGGTGTAGGGGGCTACTATCAGGGGCAACAACTACTGGAGTACTATGTAGGGATTTGGGCAGCAAGATGTTGGTTCACGTTGCACTTGAACTTCTGCACGTCAGTACAGTTGGGGAAGCAGGGACCTGGAATGGAATTCCAAAATCTAGCGGTTCTGGGGAAGAAACTACTGGAGTAGAAAAATCTTTTACATCTAGGGATCTGTACAGTGTGGGGGTGAGATTTTGCAGCCTGTCGAGGGTGTTCACGTCGTGAGGGCACAAGTGATTGCAGTTCGTCAGAGCATTCACCATTAAAATACTTGTAGAACAGGCAGAGGGATGCAACATTTCGTCGATGGGACAGAGGCTGAAGCTTAGATGCCAGTTCAGAGATTTGCGACTCTCTTTTGAACCTTGTCAAGGAGCGAGAGACTAGTAGCAGATGCACCAGCCCAAATATGACAGCAATACTCCATACATGAGCGAATGGTTGCCTTATAGAGGTACAGGATACTTTCGGGTGTAAGTAGTTTTCTAGCACGGTAGAGAGAGCCCACCTTCCTTGCAGCGGCCCTGGCAATGCCCTCGATGTAATTGTTCCAACTCATGTTTCCTGTGAACGTTAGGCCAAGGAGCTTGAAAGACATACTCTCAGATAAAGAGTCATTGGCCATTGCTATAGGTGGTAGAGAAGGTTTCTTGTAATTATTGAATGAAACTAGTTTAGTCTTGGCGGCATTGAACGTGACCATCCATTTTTGTCCCCATTCCACTACAGATTGGAGGTCATTCTCTAGTGTTTCTGCCATTTCTTTAGATATGTGTTCATTTGTTTTCCTGTCGTGCCTGTTATAGAGTGTGGTGTCATCAGCATATATACCCATCTCAGAGGAAATTTTGGCGGGGAGGTCATTTATGAATATCAGGAACAGTAGAGGTCCAAGGATAGAACCCTGGAGCACTCCCGCATTTATATCATATTGTTTAGATGTACGACTGTCGAGGACAACCTGGATTTTTCTCTTATCTAAGAAGGATTTAATTATGTTAAGTATTCTACCAGTGATACCGTATGATCTAATTTTCCTGAGGAGACCCTCATGCCATACCCTGTTAAAAGCCTTAGATATATCTAGAGCTACCGCTCTGCCCTCCCCCACTTTGTCCAGTGAATGGAATATACGTTCAGAGATTACAGTTAGGATGTCTGCTGTGGAACGGGCTTGTCTAAATCCATATTGTTGGTCAGTCAAAAGCTTAGCATCTGTAAGGTGATGGACTAGAGCATGGTTAATTAAGGTCTCAAATATTTTTGGCAAAAAGTGGGAGGAGGCTAATGGGACGATAATTTAATGGGTCAGTTCTTTCGCCAGAATTCTTGAATACTAGTACCACAGAAGCAATTTTCCAACAGCCCGGAAAGCAAGATTCATTAAGGCATTTCTTGTAGAGTTTGGAGAGAACTGGAGCTACTTTGGCTGAGCACTTTTTTAATAGCACAGCTGGGATGAGATCGAGTCCACATGCTTTTGAAGTGTCAAGGTTTTTTATGATAGCATGCACCTGAGCAGGGGTGATTTTCAGATCGTCTAGTGTGGCGTCTGTTAGCATAGGAAATTCAGGTAGGGAATGGTTGGAAGGGTCAAGTGTGGAGTTTGAGGCAAGCCGACTGGCAAGCATGTTAGCCTTTTCGCTTGCTAAGCAAACAACCTCGTGATTGTTGGTTAGTGGCGGAATTGTTGATTGCCCATTATTTACTACACTGTTGTAGATTTTCCAGAAGTCACGAGTTCCTAGTTTTTGTGCTTCGATGCGTTTTTTAGTGGTTTCCGTAAATTCTCTCTTAGCTGTCGCTATTTCTTTCTTAACGTTACTTCTAGCTTCTATGTACTTCTGTCTGTTTGAACTGGACTTATGTCGGTTAAATCTGCGGTATGCATGCTGCCTTTGAGAAATGGCAGTTGCGCAAGTCGAAGTAAACCATTGGGGAGAGTGGGGCTTGCTATAAAATTTCCGCATGGGAACATGCGCTTCGATTGCAGTTTTGAACCATTCAGTGATCTCGTTTGCACACTGTTCAGCAGGAACAGAAAAAATATTTCCCCATTGGGCATCTCTGATAAGATCTCTGATGGCTTCCCAGTCAGCCTTTTTATAATATGAATATTGGTTTCTTTCCGTCTCCTTAAAAAGATTTAGACACAGCAATCCAAACTGCCTCAAAATATCAGTAGTACGAACCATTTACTTTTCAAAAATAAGTTTACTAATTACACATATTCCTTAAAATATTATGCACTTAAAAAATTGTACATCCTAAACATGACTTCAGTTGTAAATAGAAAATTAAAAAAACAGCAACAGTTGTGGGTTTTTATGATTTCACTGTTTTAATGAAAATCTAATTGAGATTTCACAACAGAAGTCCATTTTTTTCAGTTTTTTTGTTAAAAAAAAAAACAAAACAAAAAAAAAAACTCCAAAGCCACCCATGACTGTTATGCTATCAGCACCCAGTTGCTGCTAATTTTAAACAAAGTTACAAACTTTTAGTATTATATATTGCCACAATTATTACAAAGTCCACAAACTGTATTCCTACTTTAATCGCTGCAGGTTTGCCTTGAACAGGTAATTTATGTTTTTATACCAAAATCAGATTGGCAGTCTTGGGCATTCTGATGTAATTCTGTCGATCAGAGGTATGGTCCTTGCCAGGCTTTATCTTCTCTGCCTTGGAGAAGGATTTAGTTTATTGCCAATTGCCTGAAGCTGCCAACGGATCTGTCCAGGCAATTTTTGTTTGTTCAGAGTGTGCTTTTTCTAGGGTGCTGACTTTTCAAATCCAATTATCCTGACCTTGTGTCTAATCTTCCTGCTGTGAGAGGGAGATAAATAAAAACAATGAAAGATTGATCTATATACAGTGGGATTTTTATTAGAGATGATGAACTTTAAATTGACAACTCTATTTTCTTTAATTGCAGATTTGGTAACTATCGATTATTTTAAGTTAAGCTTCGTTTGGTAATTCATCATAAAGACACCGACACCCAAGCAGCATTTGCAAATTATGGATGATACTATCAATTTATTGAAAGAAACAGTTTATGAACGAATAATTTCACAAAATGGACATGCCAACTAGCCACCTTGTTTGTGCAATTTAACCATATTAGAATATTTTCTTGTGGGATATGTTAAGTTCCACGTCTAGACTGATAAACCAGACAAAATAGATCACTTGGAAAACAACATTTGACGCATTATTGCCGGAATACCGTCTAATTTAATGCGTAGAGTTTATGAAAATTGTACCTCTAAATTACGCCATATATATGCACAAGCCATAGGGCTATATATCCAAAATTTTACTTAACTTATAAATGCCAAACATTAATCTCTGGAATAAACCAGATTTTTGTACGATAAAAATATTTTCTGTGATTTATTTTGATTCAAAGTTTGCCACCTCTAAAAACAAAAACACCCTATATTACCTCAATGGAGAAACATGTAGAATGTCTTTCTTGTGCACTGAGGTTGAAAGTTTAAAGCTATTGTATGGATACTTTATTCTTGGGTTAAACTTCAAGAGGAAGAGATGACCGCTATTTTCAGTTCAAATAGATTTTATTAATGTAAACTATGGGTGGAATTGTTTTTTCCTCAGTTATGATTTGCTCCTGGCTGTAATATCCCACATTAGTCTAAATTAGAGTTGCGGAATCGGAGGTTTGGGAAGAAGGTAGTCAGATTTTTTAATCTCCAAAGAATTAACAGACAGTTGAATATTTGAACACTTTATATAAGAGGTTTGAGTCAGATATTTTTAATTCTTAGATGTCTGATTATGAATTTTTGAAATATAAGCGGTCTCATTCTAAATTTTTAAAATCTTATTTGCCTAATTTGGAATTTTTTTAATCCTAGGGTATGAGTTTAAATTTTTGTCACTTTTTGTTTGCGTTTGGGATTATTTGAATCTTAGGGGTCAGAGTTTTGCATTATTGGAATCTTACGGTTCCAAATGTGAGATTATTTGAAGTGTATAGTATCCAAGTCGTAATATTTTGGTCCTTGGCACCTCTGGGTTTAACACCTCCCTCCCCATTTATCAGAAATTTAAAAAAAAAATTAAAAAACAACAAAAACATGACTTCAACACATTTTTTTTTTTTATCCAGAATGCCTCTTTTGGGGATCTGGATATATTCTATACAAAAAAAAAAAAAAAAAAAAAAAAAAATGTGGAAACAAGTAAATAAGGACTTGTACATAGATTCGAAACTCTTGCAAAAATTGATGGCACTAACCACACAGTCTAGGTTGGTAGCTATGGATAAAGTTGTAAACTTTGAAAATGGTCACAAGTCACAAGCACAAATTGTTTAATGCTTTCTAAAAATTAAGACATTTTAGCTGCGTTTTTATTTACCATATACACCATAGTTGTGAAGTATAAATGATTTGTTTTCTTTTATTCTTTCTCTCTTTTTCCCTCCCCTGTTTCACTCTTTATCTATCTCTTTCTTCCCGCTCTTTCTCTTCCAGACCTCTCTATTCCGTTCTGTTTCTCTCTCCTTTAGTTTCCCCCTTCTCTCTCTCCCTCTCACCCTCCATCTCTCTTTATATGCTTAATATATATATATATATATATATATATATATATATATATATATATATATATATATATATATATATATATATAAAGAAATTCTATGTATTCTCCACAGTCTTTTTCTCTTTAACCTCCCACATATTGCCTGCTTTTTGAACTGAATCAAATAATGGCCAACGAAAAAGAATGGCGAAGCGAACAAAACCTGATATTTCATGTCAGTCAGTCGACTTGATTGAAAGGCTTCAAGAAAATGGCGAAGTGGAGGGGGTAGAAAAGTGGGAAAAAAAAACTCCATGAAATATGATACTTCATTTTTTTTCTAGTCATTTTATCGTTCTTGTGTTCCATTCACTCATCATTTCTATGGAAAATTATTGTATGAAGAGATTCTTGCATTCATCTCCGATCTAATTAAGATTATTAGCAAGCTAAAAAATAAAGTTTAGCTTTTAGTGGCACTCATATTACAATTAATTTTTACTTAAGCTTTAAATTTTTGTCAGTGGAACTTTATACCTCTTGACTCCGCAACTTTGATGCAAACTAGTCTATTCGTTTATTAAAAGGAATGTGGTAAACAACCTTCTTGAGGAGTTAAACAGAGTAGAAAGTTGACCCTGGGTTTACTTTCGGCATCCTTGTAACTCTTCCTTGCCTTATTTTGTCCTTTAGTCCTCAAATTGGATGTGCATCAGAAGTAGAAATACGCCATCGAATTACTGGCAAAAGTGCATTAAGAATGGTGATGACTCTAGAAAAATAAATTCTGGAGCACAAAAGATTGCTCGTTTTAATAATACTACTCTCGTCTTCATAGCTCTCGAACTTTTTAAATTAAAAAAATAGTTTTTTTTTTGGAATGATGCTCATATGACAAAGCATGCCTTGGACGCTCATGCACACCCATCATTCATCGTTGGCAAAAGTGCATTGAAAATGGTGGTGACTACCTAGAAAAATAAATTCTAGAAATTAACCAAACACACTTTTCATATCCCTATCTACTTTCTTCCCCATACGGGCAGAGTTAAGCTTAAGGTCGATTTTTAATGTGGAGAAAATCCAGTTTCCCAAAAAGGAGTACTCTTGATTGTAAGAAAAATAAAAATTAACTGACTGTTATAGTGTAATGTTGATGTACCCTAATTTTGGAGTAGATGGACTATTCCATAGACTACGAACAGAGTTGCGATGAAGTGTCATAGCAGACATAACTACAGTATTGGACGCAGACTTTCTGTAGCATACAATTCTGTAAAACATACTCTTGTAAATATACCACCATGTTGTCTTAATCAATATCAGATCTTCAAGGAAACAATACTGACCAAGGACAGAAAAGATGAAGAATAGTGTCAGAACAGATACTACACTTTGCTCCTAACTAACACTCTTGGTGTTCACTCTTAACCCTCTATGACAGATACCTCCAGATTGCAACTGCCTATTGCTTACATTCAGTATGCCGCCATCTGTCTCAGAGTAGAGGATTTCATTTGTTGTCAAACACTTTTTCAAGCACTATGGATAATAATCAAGGTAAATTTATGAAATGCAAAAATTCTCAGTGGTAGTTGCTTCATAATTTTTCAAGTTTGAAGACAATCCTAGTATCATTACCCTTTAAACTAACTAAAATTAACAAATATTTTTTAATCATCTCCAGGATAATTCAAGTCATAAAGGGTTAAAATTGAATATATACAATGTAAAGAGTATGAATAAAGAAGATATAATGTCACGAGCCAAACACAAATGGATGTTAGAGTTCCTCATTTAATAACGGAAAATGCTAGGTTTTCCTGCCAGTGTTTTATGAAAAGAAAAGGACTAAACATGAAAGAAGAACGCCATATTCTTATGATGGTAGTGATCATCTTGTCACATTGTGTTAAATAAGTTATGTATTTGACATTTGTTTTGAGAATGTCTCTGATGCTTCAGGTAAATAAGAAAGATTATTATAAGAAGCAAAAAAAAAAAAAAAAAAAAAAAAAATGGAATATTTTTAGACAGACCACGCACGAGCACAATAAACTCGATTGAATCATAGTCTTTACCTACACATTCCTCTTATGTTTCTCCTCATCGGACACACTTATTCGTTATTATTTATTTTTTTATCATTCTTCCATTTCTGAAGTTTAAAAAAAAAAAAAAAAAAGAAAAGTCTCACAAGACAAAAATTTATTTTTTAAAACGCTCGCTTGCATACGATCACGTTATCAGCACAAGTAACAAGGTTCCAACCAACTCCTCAGACTTTGTAAAAGCGACACTTGACCGAATCTCAAAAGGCCAGTGGCTAAGAGTGACGTTAGCAAATACTTAAGTTCAGAATCAAATACAAGGTTGTCACGTCAAATTATTCAATCAAAAATAGATGGCTGTAGTTGCACACAAATGCAGACTAGCGATTCATGGACTTTGCATGGACAGAGAATTGACATCCGAATCCTATTAATTGATGACCGACATATGCAAAAACACGCAAGTAACTGTGCTACCTCAAAGGTTCTACAGCTACTAAAGCAAACACTCTCAGCCATTCTTTTAATACGACCAAACCAATTAAGTCTCCTGTTCACCACACATCTGTCTATACTGTCCAGATTTAATCTTTCTCTGAGGTCATCAGATCTAAGTCTTTAAGCAAATGAAATAATGATCAATTGACTCGTAAAATTTTATTTCTACTCATCATATTATATACACAGGTTATTTATTTATAGTTAAAAAAATTACGATTTGATTCTGGAATCTTAAGTAGGATGATCCCAGTATGTTTGCGGTATTGTGGTGAATGAGAATTCTAACTAGGAATAGCATAGACCAACAATAGGTACAGTGACGAGGATGACCAAAGACACCCCTCCCCAATTTTTGAATGGCCTTGGACCTAATTTTTTGTTTTTCTGTTTTGTAACATTTCATGAAAATAAAAAATATAAAACTAAACATCCACCATATTATTCTGCATGCAATGCATATCCTCAACCCTCACTCAAACTGTATATGCATGAATGTATTATGTTGGATGGTATAACAAATGAACAGATACTACTCTACCCTCCAAAGGAGGTAGTAAAGTTTAAGTGGATAGTCTTATAGTAAAAAAAACAGATATTACACTATACTCCTGACAAAAAAAGGAAAAATAATGCCTGAGAGGATGGTATCAATCACAGAACAGATACTATACCAATCCCCCCGCCACGAATGGTCTCATGAGAACAGAAAAAAATACTATACTATCCCCCCTCCAGAAAACAGGGAAGAGGTAATACCTGGGAGGATAGTATTATAACAATTATATAACCTCCACACATATTTTAAATGAGCATTAAAAGATAGTAAAACCATATAATAATGCATAAATAGAAGATATTGCATACCAAACATACAAGACAAACATACCAAATCACCATTAGTAACAGATGTTTTTTTTCTATTGTTAAATTACGCATTTTAATGGCATATTTTCTTACATTTTGTAAATATTTGAGTTTCTTTTTTCATTCATACTCAATGGATCTATGATAAATGTAATGTCTTTCTTTTGCCTCTGTGGCTAGGGATGCAATTAAAAGAAGGCCTTATACTAAGATCAAGCTACATTACAAGTAAAATGTTATAAGGAATCCCAAGATGGCATTAAACTTGTATTGTTTTTCTGTTTTTTTAAATAATAATATTGTGATCGTCTACATTCAAAGTTGGAAATTGAAAGTTACAGAAATTAAAAAATAATGGTAATATGGAAGTTCACAGATAAGAGCAAAAACATGCTTGTATCCTTATTTAGTCATGAACAATACTAAGGTGATGCTAGCTCATCTTGCATATAATAAAGTCAACCCCCCCTCCTTCGCCTTCATATGATAATCTATTCTGCCATACAATTATGCAAAGCCTTCGTGTGTTTCAAGAAAATATACACTCATTTTATCATTCAATATTTATTCCATTTTATCCAGAATAGCTGACTCTTTCCAAAAAATTAACTTCAAAAGAGAAGGTGGTCTCATTTTTATTAATATTTTTATCTATTATTACCACTAGCTGATTCACTGTATGCTACTTTTTTTTTCATGGAATAAAATATAATTAGTTATCAAGTACACTGCAGCAAACAGCTCAAATAAATAAATATTTACTAATGATAATAAGCTACTTCAAAGCAGTCACACTTAATGAGAAGCAGAGGAATATTCTATGAAGGCTTCAACATTAAAAGCGTTACAAGTCGAATACAGAATTATAAACAAGTGATGTGGATAGCTGATCAAAAGAAAAACTTGGAGAAAACTGAAAATCTTGATTTCAAATCTAAGAACAGAAATCTATTTGAAACAGCCAGGTAGTTTGAGGGTAAACTGAAAAAAAAAAAACAAAAAAAAAACAAGCATCACAGTTAAAAATAAGCAAAACAACAAACACAGTTGATTGGATGATGTTGTAAGGGAACAAGAAAAAAAAGGACACTTGTTAAGGACACTGGTGGCTTATTCCCTTTTGAGCAGAGAGACCTAGACAACTGGATGAGGGAGAGCCGAGTGTTTACCATGCTGGACAGGATTTAACTCAATGTGGTTGAATATGAAGAAACTGTTTCAGATTTAAACCTTTAGAAACCACTGAGTGGTGAGTAACAAGCTCTTTTATTGTAGGTTCTTTTATATTGCATTACAAGTCCACTTACGTTTGTCAATATAAAAATAAAATGTGTATACATTATTTGGTCATATTTTCTCTTTATTCTTCGTGTCCTATAATAGTGAGTTTAGTATATATGTTTTCCTTTGCATAGTGGTCAAAGGAATAAAAATAAATACTAACACAGTATTGTTCTATTGAGAAGGAAATTTTCAAACTCATCTAAACATTTTTCTTAATTCACTGAAGGAAAAAGTTAATAACTTGTGATTTGTGAATATAATAAATTCTTTACAAATAACAGAAATGCTTAACATAGAAGTAGATAGTCAGAAGTTCTTATACTTTTATTGAAGATCATTACGTTATGCTGCTAGGAACTGATGAATCAAATTAATTCACGTTCTGCTACCAACCAATCAGAAACCAAAATTACTCCATAAATATTAAACCTTTTCTGTAGCAATTTCGCATGTTTTTTCCGTCTCGACACCGTAAGAATATTTTGCTCTGTGGAACTGTCTACTGCAAACCAGTCACCTCTCAAGACTTGTTTAGAACAACGAACCATTGGAAACTGTTCTGAAACTAAACATGGCCTACACTTCTAGAGGTTATGCACCCAGTGTGCGTCTTTATTTCGATGGATCCAAATCAAAATTCGAATTGTGGCAAGTTAAATTTCTAGGATATCTACGAATCCAAAAGCTACACAAAGTACTTCAAACACAACCTGAAAACAGAAACGATCCCGACTTCATTGAAAAGAATGCAACTGTCTTTGTGGAATTAATACAGTGTTTAGATGACCGAAGTCTATCACTGGTAATGAGAGAAGCCCTGGACGATGGCTGCAAAGCATTGAACATATTGAGAGAGCATTATTTATCGAAAGGAAAACCCAAAATTATTTCTTTATACACTGAACTGACTTCTTAAACGAATGGAAGCCGAAACTATTACTGATTACATTATAA
The DNA here is from genome assembly GCF_053919585.1 of Euprymna scolopes. Lineage (NCBI taxonomy): Eukaryota > Metazoa > Mollusca > Cephalopoda > Sepiida > Sepiolidae > Euprymna > Euprymna scolopes. Next base: position 114,642,283 of record NC_136501.1, read on the forward strand.
GAGCCAAAACGACTGCAAATTCTTTTAAAATGTCTGTTGAAGTTATAGTCTGTTAATATGAACCGACACAGTTGGATGATTCTATTTATAAACAATGCTGCTAGGAACTGACGAATCAAATTAATTCACGTTCTGCTACCAACCAATCAGAAACCAGAATTACTCCATAAATATTAAACCTTTTCTGTAGCAATCTTGCATGTTTTTTCCGTCTCGACACGATAAGAATATTTTGCTCTGTGGAACTCGGAAACTGTTCTGTCTACTGCAAACCAGTCACCTCTCAAGACTTGTTTAGAACAATGAACCATTGGAAACTGTTCTGAAACTAAACATGGCTTACACTTCTAGAAGTTCTTTTAAGCACTAACTACAAACAGCGCTTTTCCGGGCTACCTTTTCAACAAACTACTTGCATGTGAACCACTAACTACTACTGCCTGCTTTCTGAAACTACACTCCAACGAACACCAGATCTAGTGAGGCTGCAGCCTCCAGCACCTCCTGCAGTCTCTAGCAATACTGCAGTGTCCAGCATCTACTACCAGATCTCACTGACATCCGGCTACCCCTTCCGGTGCCCACTGACATCCAACTACCCATACCAGTGTTCAGACATCCAGCTGCCCCATTCCAGCACCCACTGACATCTAGAAGCCTTGTTCCAGTACCCATTGTCATCTGGTTGCCAGCTTCAATGTCTACTGATGTCCAGCTGCCCCGTTCCAGAGGTGGATCATGTCTCACTCAGATTGATCACGATCTCCAGACCTTACGAATTTACCAATTTCATTTACTTGGTTAATAAAAGATGATATCAGTCATCTTTAAACGAGCATCAGTGTGTCATTCTTCTTTTACTATTGCCATTATCTTTTTGCTTCTGTGTCTACTTTATAGTTGTACCGTTGATTGGTACACCTCTTATACTGCTTCCCAACCCACTGCAAGAATATCAACCCGTTACAGGTTATTTTAATGCCAAATCCAGTAATTTTAGAAAAAAGACTTTATGCTTCCAGTTCTTTATATCTTCAAATATGTATTCATGGTGTTTGATTTGACATGTGAGAACGAGAGGAAGTGTAGGAGAAAGTTATATACAGATCAGTTCAAAATTAAATTTTCGACTGATTAGGGATAGTTATTAGCTGCAATTTTGTTTCATTTTCGATCTGTTGTTCTACAACCTTGATATTACACTTTCAGTAACATCCACTGCCATTTCAAATATTGTGAGCTCACAAGACTCTGAAGGCATTGATAAAACATGTGAATAAAAACGCTTTAAAATACTTTTACATGCAAAAAAATATAAATAAATAAAATAAAATATGCAGGTAGATAGAAAAGTATATCTTACTCATGGTAACAGTCAATTGTTTTTTATCCACACTTTTTTCTTTATAATTAACGATCGCAATTAGTTAATTTGTATATATATATATATTTGTAGATATGAGACTACTTCCTTGAGTGACTTGAACATATTTTCGTAAATTTTTTATTTATATTGGAGTGATTTTCGACTCTTAGCTGGGAATGATAAATATCTATAGTTGTTTTTTTCCATTTTTTTTTAATTTTTTTTATGGATTTACTTTAAAAATTTAAAAAAAAAAAAACTTTGTCGGGGGGGGGGGGGTTGTAAGACTGAAATAAATGTTTAAACAATTATAACGTGTGAAAAAGTAAATATAATTTATAATGTGTTTAGTAAGTACTAAAAAAATAAAAATAAATTTGATTTTATTTCTATAAAGAGTAGCAACTTTGTTCTAAGGTTATGGGTCGTTTATAATTGACTATTCAACCTACCACTATGAGAAAGGATTATTAAATATAATAAATACAAATAAGACATCTTTTTTTAATCAGAAACTGAAAAAAAATTTAAAAAGACATGCCCACTCTTAGCACGGATTCTGCTGAACGACTTATTTTGTTTTATTTGCAAGCTTTTTAAACTGTGTCTGCTTTTCTTTATCAATATTTTGTACTTGGTTTCAGATAAATACCGCACACAGCCACTGTGGTAGAAAGATAACCACCTAATAAACATTTACGGTGCTCACAGTCCTCAGTTATATAGATAAAGAATGTTAGTAGCAACTTTTTTCTGTAGACAGCCCAAAAGTTGTTGACAGAATTCAGTTGTTTTACGGCATATCAACCCTTTTCGGGTTATTTAATGCCGAATCTAAAGATTCGGAAGGAAAGTTTTTTAATAGAATATATTTGTTGTTTTCAAGTCGGTTTCTATTTACTTATTTATGGGACCCTAACAGGTACTACCATTCCAGGTCAGAGTGGACCTGGGAGCAATGGTAATTAAAGGGTGGCTCCACACTCCCCAAAGCTCGTAAGCTGGGGCCTCACCATCAGATATAGTTTAAGGTCATATCCAGGACCATAGAATTCAGACAATGAATCGAATTTTCTGAGTGAGTGAGTGAATAAACAGTGCTCATGTTATATAGCAGAACTGCGAATTCTTAATGATAAAGTCATACTATATTGTGACATGAAAAGGAGAAAATGCAATAATTGTTTATAATGTTGATATCCAAATAAGTCAATGGCACAAATAATACCTCTTGCCTGTTGGGTTAGATATCAACCATAATTGTCTGGAATAGTCTCGTCAAAAGTGACTGAGCACTTAAGAGTCAAAATAGGCTAAAATTGTCTTGTATTATCTCACCAAACAGATACAGAGCATTAACAGACAAAAAGGGGCAGTGGACTAAACAAAGGGTTAGATTAACAAGCGTTCTCTCAAATAATCTTGTAAAAATTAACTGAGCAATGAACAGACAAATGAGACATAGGACTAGGAACAATATTATGATAACTAGTTTAGTCAAAGATTTAAAAGAGGAAGTTTTAACCAAAAGAAAACTATTTGGGCAGTTGGTATAAACATCTATCAAACGAACACATGGAGATATTAATATTATCGCTGATAGGATGGTGAGAGAGAATCAAGGGTTGATGTAAGAGAATGAGAAGAAAAAGCTGCATCAAAAATAAAAAAATTCACACAACCAAAAAAAAAAAAATAATAAAAAATGTATAAATGTATCTTGAAATATAATTAACAGTATAACGTGTTATGAAGACTGTCAAGAAGCAATAAACTGACTTTATTACTAAAATAAAAATATCTCATTTCAGTTTGGTGAATTTGAAGACTCGACACCAATAAACATAAAAGACTATTGAAACTCTGATTTGGTCTTACATGAATTTAACCGATTTTGTAAAATAGTGTTCACATTAAAACTTTATTCTTGCTCAACCACCCTGAAACATTTCAATACTGATTCTATGAAGTTAAGGAAAAAAAACATATTCTTGTTATTTAAGCAGTTAACTGGGGGTTCCCCCCTTCAACATATTAAAACGTTGCATTTACACACACACACACGTGTAATATATATATATATATATATATATATATATATATATACATACATACATATACACACACGTTAGAATTTCCTTTATTTAAAACAAATACAAAGAATAAACGGGTTTGTATTACTGTACACATAGATTAGAAAAAGTTGTCAAAAAACAAATATAGAACAAATAAATGTTATCAAAGGCAAGATAAGTTACTTTTCTATCTAACTGGATATGTTTTCAGAGTTTTTATTTAATGTAACATGTTTATTCAGCTCGAAAAACATGCAGTGTTTACCGACGTATCGGAAAATTCAAGATGGCGTCTGACTCTCTTTAACACAGTAAGTTTGGGAAAAGGTGTTATAAATAAAAAAAACTGGATAAAATACTGTAAAAAACCGGCTCAATATATGTTACCGTGACATAACTTGCATATATTCGGCGAGTTTTTAATATTATTTTGTCTAGTTCTTTTATTTATAACACCTTTTCCCAAACTTACCGTGTTAAAGAGGGAGTGGGGCGTCATCTTGAATTTTCCAATACATCGGTAAACACTGTATGTTTTTCGAGCTGAATAAACATGTTACATTGAATAAAAACACGAAAAACATATCCAGTTAGGTAGAAAATTAACTTATTTGATAACATTTGTTATATATTTGCCTTTGATAACATTTATTTGTTATATATTTGTTTTTTGACAACTTTTTCGAATGTATGTGTACAGTAATACAAACCCGAATAAACAAATGAAGGAATTTTTGACAGAGAAAAGAAAAGTATAAAATGGAAAGATTGAACACACTATACATTAAGACATTTTTATATAGATTTAATTATTTATGCTTTATTGTGTGAACTTTTCAGTTCTTTTTTTTTTTCTTTTATTACCTCAGGCAGGTTTTATAAAAATTCTTGTAAAGAATTTTTTAATGGAAGGTATGTAACAGAGCGCGTATGGCCGCATGATAAAATCAGCAGCAGTCGTATGAATAGCTGACTAGCGAAAATATTAGCAGCAGCAATCTTAACACATGCAAATTAAGTAAGTGTTCACGTTCAGGCATCACAAGAAGGAAGAGAAACAAAGGAGAAAAAGAGACAGCACGTGGTCGATCAAAGGAAGCGATCAAATGTGTTTTGACTCTTGGGCGGCGAGAGAGAAAATACGCTGCGTGGTCGAAAAAGCGGAAAGGTAAGCAACGATAAAGACACGTGCGCCAATGATATTTTGAAACGGTGAAGTGTGTTGTCGGAAATTACTTGAATAAATGCTTTTATTATTATTATTATTCATCTAGAAAAAATTCTGGGTCGTATTTTTATGTCAGTCCTTGTTGGTTTGTTTGTTTATTAATTCCTGTGATGGTACCAGACAACGTGTAGGTATGAGTTGATTGAAATGTGATGGCCACGTTACGTATATATGCGAAACTTATTCCCGTAGTACTTATATTCTAAAATACCTTGTTTTCTTTGCCCAAGTTTTTCAGTGGGTGCACTGTTCACATATAATCACTTTAAAAAAAAAAAAAAAAAGTGGGATAGTGTGGGGGGGGGGGCGGGCTGATTTTGCCGAGGTGTTAATCAATAATATTAATATAGTTTCCGTTTTTTGACTAAAATAATATATATAAATTTTAATGACATCCTTGGATGCTATTCATTACTATAATTATTAAAAAAAAAACAAAAAAACTTGGGAAATTAATCAAAAACAATTTAACTATATATTTAATATACACATTTTAATCGGATTTAAGCAAAATAGTTATCTTTGTTTACGTTAATTTACTGACTAAACGAAGATGATTTTACTGAAATCCGGTATTTATGAAACTATAAATGTTTATAACTTTTATTAAATATTTATTTCTTAGCAGAAATAGGTAACAAAAGAATAGATAGAGGAAAATGAACTGGTTTCGACTAATTTCCCTACTGTTATTGCCTTTAAAATAAATTATGTCGGTAATAGTAATGATTACCTCTTTGGATATCTTTATGAAGATGGCGACTATATTTTTCCAGTGCTTCACGGATACGATGAATCTAATTAGCACTTGCTATAATTTATGATTTTTAACATTTTATATCTCCCTCTTTTTTTTTATATAAACGATGGTAAAATATACATTCATTTTATTCTAATAATTTAAGTGGCTGAAATAAGATTTTATAAAAAAAAAAAAGGAAAGAAAAAAAGAAAAAGAGTAAAGCCAGATAAAAAAGATTTTCTTTTTGAAACTAAACATAATTGAATCGAATCAAAGTTGAATTGTTGATTTGGAATTTCTTTGCAGAATTCCGTTGGAATATCGCCAACCAACTTTAAAATACAACTTGATTTAAATTTATAAAAATACAGATTTTATTTTCCGCAACTGAAATGTCATTTTCTTCCAATTTAAATTAAAAAACAAATAACAAAAACGATTTTCATCCCCCCCCCCTCCTAAATTACTTTTACTTAATATTGTTCTATTATCGACCCGGCATTTCAGCTGCCGGGCGGATATCACTTGCAACAGTGGGTTAAAAACTTCACGTGAAAAAAAAAGAACAAAAAGAACATGATTTTCTTCTCAGTATTCAAATGTACACACGTTTTGATGCTAATAAAATTCATATTCCGTTGAATGAAGTAAAAAGAAAACAAAGGGAAAAGTTATGCAACAAAAGAATTATACAAGTGCGGCTATTCGACCGATTCCGTGAAGACGAATGAAGAACAAGTTCGAATAACCGTGCGAATGATGAGATTCTTAATATCCTCGTCAGATAACTAAAGTTGAAATGTTTTTTTTTTAATTGCTTAAAGAAAGACTGTCGTTGCATCAGGAAAGATTTGATCTTTTAGCTTGAGGATCAAAATTTTCTAATTGTTTTGATTTTTTTTTTTTTTTAAATAAACGAAGAGAATTTTAGTTGTTTTGTATTAAAAATAAAAACGCGTTGTACGTGACAATTGTAATTTTGGACACGGAAGAAATCAAACGATCCTGATTTTTTTTAATATCCTTTTTAAGGAGTTTGATTCAATTACTTGTAACAATGGCATTTCTAAATAATGATAATATATTCACTCTAAAAAATAAAATAAAATTAAAAAAAAAAATGTTTTTTTCTTCAAAGTTTCTCAGAACTGAAGCGGAAGCGCGTATCTGACTTGCGTTAGAAACCAGGTTTTAAAATAAAATAACTACAGAAAAAAAATGACTTAGTGAAAAAAAAAAAAAAAAAGGTACAAAGGCCATTCAACCCCACTTCTGTGATGTACTTATGTAGAATACGGACCGCGCTATTATATATATATATATATATATATATATATATATATATATATATGTGTGTGTGTGTGGTATTTTCAAATTAAATTCAAGTTTTGCGATATTTTTAAGTATAAAACAGTTACAGAAAAAGTCCCATGTATTTTGAAATAATAGCTGTTATTTCAACACAACCCGTATTCTTCAAAAGTACCCAAAGTTCTCAATGAAATTTAAATTTATGTGAACATTTCAGTGCTAGTGCACTTATTGATCGGCGCTGTGTTTTTTTTTTTTTTAATAGTATTTTCAAGTTTAATTAAAGTTTTTTTATTAAATTGTAAGGTTAAAGTACAGAACAGGTACAAAACGCCCTTCATGTTAAGAATGGCTTTCTAAATAACATTATTTTAGCACGGATCAATGTACGTAGTACACTAGTACTAGTACCAACATTTCTTATAAAACTTGTGCGTTAAAACAAATAGCTTAAAACTTACGAAAGTAAGCGGAAGTCGGGTTCAATGTCCTTCATGCCCATTTACAAGTAAATAAAACGTTCATTCATGACAAATGATTATAATATTTATTGTGCTTGTACAGATCATCCCCCACGGCTGCTCTCGCCCTATAAAATCTAGTAACGAGTCAAAGCAATAGAAAAGAGGTAATCATACAAAATGAAATCCGGGTTCATAATACGGAAAACAAAAATCGTTTTTTTTTTTTTTGTTAGTATACATAAATTGTTGCGTTTTATTTATTTTGTAAATGATTGTTTCTTTCTTTATTTAATTCTGTAATTATTATTTTCTAGTGTTTTTACGGAGACAGTTTATTTGTTTTTATAAGTTGTAAAAAAAAAATAAAACACATTATTTCATTAGAAAAAAATTACAAAAATAAATAAAAAGATATATCTCACAAGAGAAAATACAATGCAACAATGAAAATATTTCAGTAAAAATAAAATACATTTTTTTACCGTTTCAATAACCTGGGTTTCATTTTGAGTGGTTGATTTTCGGTTGTTGACGGATTTTACCGAGCCAAGCCGTGAGGGATGGGGTTCTGTAAAAGTAGCCCCCCAAAATTAACCACAATAAAAATAAGAGCAACATGGCAAATTAAAAAACAAACAATAACGGTTAAAACGGCCGAATATAACCTTAATGTTATTTATTTTTTTTATAGATCGTTGAAAAAACAAAAACCCAAACATTAATTTGATATTCGCCCAAGAGTTTAAACTAACTTTTTTTATAATAATCGATTAACGGTTCGATCTTTAATAAATCAATTTAGTCCTCCTTTCTGACGCCTGACTCCGAAAAAGCCATCTTGTCTTTTTTTTTATGATATTATTCATTTCTTCAAACTAAACTTAAATTTATTTATTTAACCTAAAAGAATGGAAGTACCGATAACAGAGCAAAACACGTAAAGACAAAAACATCGTATTTATTGTAGATAAACACCCTCAGCTAAAACTCCTTCCAATAAAAGTTAGATGCTACTTCTTTTTCTTAGGAAATTACGTGCAAATACCCTGCTAAAAGACTTTGTGGAAAGGGGAAAAAGTCAGAATTTAAAGGGTGATCAGTTTCGCATATAGATTTTGAGTTTGACGTAAAATTGTTTATTTCCAGTTCATACTAGTTAGCGTTATAGAGCACCGACCGCACCGCACCGCTCCAAGAGCAGTTAACCATTTTATTATTATTATTATTATAGAAGATAAATTATGTGAGATTCAGGAAGTAATTTTTTAAGCGATTACATATTATTTTACAACCTTGCCACTTGGACTTAGGGTCTGTAGGAAAAATAACTGCTCAAAAAAATTAAAATGGCTCCGAAATGGGGATTACTTTGCATTAAATTTCAGATACTGACTCCTCAGTCTAATTATAATTTTTTTTTTTTTAGGTTTTTCTTTTCATAAAATTTTTCGCATAAAAAGTTTAGAATGAGATTTTACTTTGTGTGTGTGTGTGTGTGTGTGTGTGTGTGTGTGAACCCACAAATTTACCCAGAATAGTAAATGAAAAATAACCACTCATTCAAAATTAAGAAAATATTTTGGTGACGTAGCTCGCTGGCACTTTGTTCTTGGAATTAAAGGGATCCCTGGAATAATCCCCAGGTTCGGCTTCTTCAAGAACTATTGCTACTGTTGATGATTAAGGGATTTGTTGTGGTTTTTGAAGACAAAAGAATTTGATTATTTTATAGAATCACTCACGTCTCCAATCGTTGGTTTATTATTATTAGTCCAAAGTCGCTGTGCCAATACGAAAAATAAAAACTAAATGGTAAAATAAAAATGATCTTTTTTATTTTACCCTATACTAATGTTTATTAATAAAAAAGTTGTTTTTTTTTGTTTGTTTTTTTTTGCGTTGCCTACTCATTGTGGCCTATTTGCGTTAAAAATAAACATTTAACGAAAATTATAAGCTCTTAAAGTTCCGCAAATATCGAATCTGAAAGTTGCTGTTTTTGTTAACGTTACTTTGCTCAAATCCGATATTTACAGAACTTTAAAGGCTTATAATTTATATTACATATTTATTTTTTAATGCAAATGAGTAGGTAAAACTAAATAAATTATGATTTTTACTAATTTACCAACACTATTCGTTTTAAAATTTATTGGTGCTTCTACAGAATTTGAACCAAGCCGACTTTTGCTAAAACTAAACTTAGGGTTAGATTAGGTTAAAGGAAAAACAGTTTGGTTCAAATTCTAATGAAATATCAAGCAATTTATGTCGGTTTTTACCGAAAAGTAAAACAAAAGGCCAAATATTGGTTGGCTAGTCGAAATTTATGTAAACAAATGAATATAAGGTCTTCCTTGTGTTAAAAAAACTCATGGAAATGAGATACTTCGTATTTTATTCAAGAAATATAGTTTACATAAATGACATTTTAAATACATTATGCATTCTCTTTAAAAACAAAAACAGAAAATGCAATTAGAAAAATACACATGGTACATGTGACCTGTCGATATCAGGCGAAGAATTAAGTCGAGTAACAAGAAAAACATGAACGTAAAGGGAGATAGAAATAAGAAAACGGTAAATAAAGGAAACCCACATAAGATTTAAAAAAAATGTATAAGTTATTATCCGCAGTTAAAAAAGAACAGAAAATAGATTCTACTATTTTAGGCGATTACGGGTATTTTTATTTTACTATCGTAAAAAATAAAGATGAAATTCTGTGACTAAATTTTTCAGTACTCATAATGCATTTATTGTTCCGTGCTGAAATAAAAACATTTAGAAAGCCATTCTTAACATGGAGAGGTGTAGGTCTGTACTTTCACCTAACAATTTAATAAAAACAGGTATCGTAAAACTTTAATTAAACTTGAAAATACTATTTAAAAATAGCGCGGATCAATAAGTGCACTAGCACCAATTTTTCATTTATTTATTCCTCTTAAGGCTCAACAAATTTAGTGAAAGTACAGAATAGTTAACACCCTTAGTCCGCCTTCATGTTAAGAATGGATTTCTAAAAACCTGATATTAAAAAGTTATCCAATAACGTGCAAACACCCTGAAAAACTTAACGGAAATAAGAATTTTAGAATGGTGGGGGGGAGGGGTCATGATAAATTTAACGTAAAATGATCTCACATTTCCGGGAAATCCAACTTTTCAGGATTGTTAACTAATTTTGATTACCGCGCTAGTTTTCAAGTTAATTCAAGTCTTACGGTATCTTTTTTTTTTTTTTAAATTAAATTAAATTTGTCAGATGAAAGTATAAAATAGTTACAAAACACCCTCCCCATGTTAAAAATGGCTTTCTAAATAATAGCGTTATTATTTCAGTGCGGTACAATGAATTTTTTTTACCACTAACCCTAAACACGAGTGATAAGATAGTAAAACCAGATGCAATCGCTAAAGTACCCCACTCAAAAAAATAAAAAATAAAAAAAAGGTATTTTTTACGACCTTCCCCAGCGTAGTATAAACACCCCCAACCAGCCCATGTTAAGAACAGCTTTCGGAATAGACACCCAACCAACCTCTACATGTTAAGAATGGCTTTCGAGGTTGGGGGTGTTTATTCCGAAAGCCGTTCTTTGGGGAGGTTGAGGCGTTTATAATACGCTGGGGCACGTCGTAAAAATTTACCATAAAAACAATTTATATCCCATAGCAAATAATTAATAGTAATACAATACTAGTGTGAAACAGAAATGGGTAAGGGTAATGCGAAACTGATCCCCTACCCTAAATTCTGCCAAACTTTTTCATGGTTTTACTTTTCACACGTAATCGCCTAAACAAAGTAGAATCTAATTCGAGGGAGGGAGAATTTAGCCGATGATGCTAATCGACAACAATACCGTTTGTTTTTATATAGATTTTTAAACACGCTTGTTGCTTATGGAAATATGTACGTAAAACGATGTAAACATCAGAAAAAGGCATTTTCTGATGTTTACATCGTTTTACTTCTAAAAGCTCTACATACATACTGTACTGAGCACTACTGATTTTTTTGTTTTTTAATTCAGTACATGTTTATTTAATATAGCTGAAGTGTCTAAATGAAAAACAAAACAAAAAACGAATTAAAAATACCGAATAAGTAAAAGAAATGTGTTTTTAACATGCGAGTTAAATTTTTTTTTACCAAATTTTTTCATAGACAGAGAGAGGAGTAAATTAAATCGAATGACATGGGTCGACATTCTAAAAAAAAGAAGAAAAAAAGAAACGGACAAAGTTCTGAGAGGAAAAATTGCTATAAAGTGGCATCAAAATGCCAAAAACAAAAGAGAAAATTATAAGAACATAAAACATCAATGCGTTTAATAGTTATTAATTAGTAAAGAAATAAAATACTTACTAATTTTTAAGTAAGGCTTTTTGTTTTTGTTTTGTTTTTGCTTTTTTAATAAAGGAGGAAGAAGAAAGCGAACACACCCGCATTTATAGACTCCCGAGTAACACGATGTTATGATGTGTGGAATAAACGTTGTTATGTTAGATTTAGTTGTGGCCACAGAAGGAGAAAAAAAAAAAGCATCAGCAGGAGCAGCCGTCATTCAATGTGGCCGAGGGTGGGGGAAAGATGGGGGTTAGAGACGACCGCGACAATGTCGGAGAGTGGGGGGGGGGGGAAGATGGCAGAAAACGAGACGAAAGAGGAAGAAGGCAGCTACCGTCGTTTCTCTGATGCTAAATATCTTCTTTTTTTTTTTTACCGACATTGCAATCTCTCTCTTTCTTTTCCCCTTCCTTTTTCTCTTTCGCTCTACATCTTATACTAAACCACCCTCTCTCGCCCCTTTCGTCATGTACTAATTCTCCCTCTCCCTCTCTTTCCCTTCGTATATTAATTCGCCTTCCTTTCCTCCACTCTCTCTTTCTTTTTTTCTTCACCGTAATCCACCCTCTTTTTTCTTTTTTTTCATTTCACCGTGCTCTTTCTCCCTCCAATAATCCCTTTCCCTCACTGCATCGTGTTTTAATTTTAACTTTTAAATTTAATTTTTTTTTTTTTTAATTTCACCTTCCTCATCTTCCAGTCTTGTCTGGGCGTGCGTCTTTCATCATGTCATTATCCATTACCTTTCTCTCATCTCATCCTATATGTCTTTTTTTTCCTCCGCCCTCTCTCCATTATATATTAATGAACTCCTTTCTTTCACTTCATCGCGTACTACCACCTCCTTCTCCTCTTCTTCTTCTCCTTCTTCAATTCCCTTTCTCTCTTTTTTTACATACTTTCTTTTTATTTCTTCTCCTTTAATTCTTTTTTTTTTTTTTCGATTTACTCTTATCCGTCTTCTTTTGCTGAAGGATGTGGTAAACGGATTCAATGACAGAATATAAAAACGGCAATACAGGTTCAAATCCGATGTATGAATCATATTATATACTGATGTTAAAAGTAAACCCATCCACCCCACCACATCCATGGATAAAATAAAAACTTGTATTTAACTAATCGTATGCAAATACTTGTTTACAATAAGTACATTTTTTTCAGAGGCGTCGACTTTAAATTAAAATAAATCACAGAAAAATATTGAGTTAATATAGTTGTTGTTGTTGTTGTTGTTGTTTTATATTTTTTAGAGGTGGCGAACTTTAAATCAAAATAAATCACAGAAAAATATTTCTGTTATACAAACATTTGGCTTTTTCCAAAGAATCACTTTCGACATTGTTATAATTTAAATACAATTTGGGGCATATAACACTACACCTCGCACGTATATGGCCAAATCTAGAGGTTCAATTTTCACAAACTCTACGCATTAAATTATTCTGAATTCCGGCAATAATCTGTTGAATGTTGTCTTCCAAGTGGCCTATTGTGTCTGGTTTATCAGCATAGATATGGGACTTTACATATCTCCAAAGAAAATAATCTAATGAGGTTAAATCGCATGAACGAGGTGGCCAATTAACAGGTCAGTTTCATTAAATTATTCGTTGATCAGATGTTTCTCTTGGTAAATTAATTGTATCATTTGCAATTTTATCGGGTGTCAGTCAAACCAAACTGAACTAAAAAAAATCAATAGTTACCAAATCTGCGTTTGGAGTTAAGCCCCTTAGGACGACTTATGTTTACAATAGAGAATAAAGATGCACACATATGGAAACAGATCAGTCGTTATGTTGTGCTTAATCTGTAGGCATCCTAAGAAATGACACATGGTGGCAGTAGTGCGATAAAACGATGTCCAATAAAGAATAAAAGGAAAAAAAACAGATAAGTAGCGTTTAATTTCTTGTTTAAATTTGTATGTACGCCGCATGGAGAAAAAAAAAACAAGAAAAAAATATCGGAAGTAGGCATGGATGAAATAAACAGACCAGTAGCTGGCATAAGACCACCACCATCACCCTTATGTATGAAAGAGAATTTGTCAGTGAACTGGAAGTTATTCAAACTAAAATGGCATAACTATGCAATTATTACATTACTGAGGCAGTCAGTACAATATCAAACAGCACTTTTGCTTCAAACGTTGAGAGACAAAGCTTTGAAAGTGTACTACGGGTTTCAATTTTCAACGCCCGAAGATGAAAGAACGCCCATCAAAATTATTCAGGCATTTGATAAATATGCTATAGGGGAACAAATGAAACCTACGAGCGGTATGTTTTTCACACAAGGAAGCAAGAAGAATCAGAGACTGTGGAATCCTTTATTACGGTGCTTCGGACGTTGGTAAAAACGTGCAATTTTTGTGACAATTGTGTTCCCTCAGTACTCAGAGATCAAATAGTTCTGGGAATACACAACCTCCAGACACAAGCTGGGTTATTAAAAATAAAACAGTTAAATTTGCAAAGATGCATTGACATTTGTAAGCTGTCTGAAAATGCTACATTACAATCTAGAATCCTATGGCCCAAAGGAATGAACAGAGTGGGTTTCAAACCCAAGAAAAAGACACTGGCAAAAACTGAGAGAGAGTGCAGGGCATGTGCACTGCAACATGGACCAAGTAAAGAGTTATGTCCTGCATTTGGCAAGACATGCTATAACTGTAATAGAAAAAAACACTTTGCTACGAAATGCAAATTATCAAGAAAAAAGAAGGTGCAAATTGTCAAAACACAACAATATGACCGAGAAAATAACAGCAGTAGTTGTTCAGACTATGGACACGTAGACAGTGTAAAAAAAAAAGGTGAATGCTGTGAGTCAGGAGTTGATAAAAACAGAAATGATGGTGAAAGGAAAGCCAATTATTTTTCAGCTTGATAGTGGAACATCAGTAAACATACTGAATGAGAACCACGTGATGGGGAAAACACTGGAGCCTTCAAATAAGACGCTTGTCATGTGGAATGGAGCAGAAGTGAAACCATTGGGAGAGCGTCGAGTCAAAATGATAAACCCCAAAGCTGAACAAAAATATGCGGTCAAGTTTGTCATTGTGAAAGAGTATTTCCATCCCTTAAATGGAATTCAGAAGATGGCACTCATCACAATGGTCACCAAAGTTTCCCAAGTGGATGAATTCAGCAGCCAGAAATTGGACGGCATTATAAACGAGTTCAAAGAGGTATTTAAGGAGGAATTGTATCAATTACCAGGAGAGGTACATTTTGAGGTAGATCCAGGAGTAACACCAAATGTAGCAGCGGCACAAAGAGTATCAGTGGCACTTAAAGACAAATTAAAAGTCGAATTAGAAAAACTGGTTAAAAAGAAAGTTATTGAACCAGTCAGTGAGCCAACTCCATGGGTAAGTGCATTAGCACTCGTCGTGAAGAAAAATGGGAATCTAAGGATTTGCATAGACCCAAGACCACTAAATAAAACTCTGAAAAGGGAACATTTCCAGCTACCTACACTGGATGATTTACTGCTAGAACTGGCTGACAGCAAGATATTTTCCACCCTGGATTTATGATATAGATTTTTGCATGCAAAATTGGATGAAGCCAGTAGTTGCTTGACAACATTTACTATGCCATTTGGTCGGTTTCGGTGAAAAGTTTTTACCATTTGGGATTGCTCCAGTTCCAGAGATATTTCAAAAGGCCCTCTTTAGCAATGTATCTAATTTAGAAAGGGTGATTAACAAAGCAGATGATCTTCTGGTGATTGGGAAGGAAGCAACAGCTGATCATGACATAAAACTCAGGAAACTGCTGCAGAGATATCGTGATCGTAGAATGTGATTAAATGCTGGAAAATTGAAGTTACGACAAACATCTAGATCTTTCCTAGGTCACATGATAACCAGTAAGGGTTTACTTCCTGATCCTAGGAAGATAAAAGCCATAAAAGAGATGTCATGTGCAACAGATGTTAAAAGAGTGCAATGATTGGTTGGATTCATGAATTACCTGGCAAAATTTCTGCCACACATATCTGACGTGATGGCCCCAATTTGAAATTTAATGAAGGCAGATGTGCCATGGACATGGTCCCAAATTCATGACGAGGCTTTTGAGAAATTTTTTTTTTTTTTTACATAGGCGTCACCACTTATCAAGGCCGAGAGGCCACTCAAGGATAAGGGTCAAAGAGTGTACAGTAGTCAAAAGGACAATATAGTAACTGATAGTAATGGAAGTTCGGTAAATTTGTTAACTTGAGTGTAACGGCTGATCAGAAACTTGTTCACGTTGGACTTGAAGGCAACCATATTATAGATAGCTGGAAAGCAGGAAAACGGAAGACAATTTCACAGGCGTGCAGTTCTAAGAATGAAGCTTGGATCATGGAATCTATGTTTGGGTTTAGGCACAGATAAAGAGTGGGAGGAATTATTGATAGTGTTTTCAGCTAGATGAGTGTTTTTTGTGAAAGTTTGGCGAGGGGGGACCATAGATTAAAAAGTTAGTGAATCAGACACCAGTATTGAGATACTATGACCCCAACAAATCTTTGGTCATTCAATGTGATGCAAGTGAGAAGGGTATGGGGGCTGCACTACTGCAAGAAGGTCAAACTCTAGCCTATATCAGCTGTGCGCTGACCGACACAGAAACCTGATATGCACAAATTGAAAAAAGAACTGCTAGCAGTTGTCTATGCTAGTTAGAGGTTTCATCAGTATACTTTTGGTCGATGGATAACAGTACTGACCGATCATAGGCTATTAGAAGCGATCATGAAAAAAGAATTGGAAAAATGCCTAAAACGACTGCAAAACATGTTGATGCAACTACAGGTGTAAGATGTTCCTTGCAGACACACTATTAAGAGCATACAACCAGGGAGTGAACAGCGAATATATGGACAATGAAGATGATGTCAAGGAAGCTGAATATATTCCTGTAACAGAGAAAAAGCTTCTTGAACTGCGCTCAGCCACAAAGGAAGACACAAGCATGCAGCAGTTGCAGCAAGTAATTGTCGAAGAATGGCCAGAAGACACAATCCATTTTGACCCAGAGATGAGACCATTCTTTAGTATGTGAAACGAAATGACGGTACAAGATGGGTTAATTTTCAGAGGTAACCGGGTAGTGCTTCTGATGGCCCAGTGGACTGTGCTAAAAGAAAAGCTACATTCCACACACCTTGCAGAAGGGCAAGAGAATGCTTGCATTGGCCAAATATGAACAGTGAGATCAGAGATTATGTTTTGAAATGCCCCACATGCAGAAAATATGAAGTAGCCAATCCAGCCGAACCATTAATGGTACATGAAGTTCCTGACAGACCCTGGGCGAAAATGGGGTGGACCTTTTTACGTTTGCAGATAGAGACTATCTCTGTACTGTTGATTATATGAGCATCTTCTGGGAAATTGATCATCTTCAAAATATAGAAGCAAAGACAGTAATAACCAAAATTAATCACCATTTTCCACGACATGGAATACCAGATCATTGTGCTCCACAGACGAACAGCTCTAAGGAAGAAACTCTGCTCATGGAATTTTCGTTTAATTTAGAGCATAGATAAGGCATAAAGAAAGTTGTTAGCAGTTGTTTCAGCTAAGCAAGTATTTGTTGTGAATTTTTTCCAAGAAGGGACCATAGATTGGAGCTCAGTCGAACACCTATCATAAAAATATTGATAGAGCAGAAACATACTCGCAATATCTCTCATATGAGAAAGAAGGAGTAGGGAAGTGAAAAAGTCATTGCCTACAAAATTTTGAAGACAGTTCTGTACCCTGTCAAGGCAGAAAAATGTGTGACAACACTACTCCATCTTAGAATTTATTTGACTCTTGTACAGGTAAAGAATTGCATCGAGAGCAAGATACTTTCTGATACTGTGAAACGATCCCATCATCTTTCTAGCGATTTTGGCAACAGATTTGATGTAAGTCTTCCATTTTAGGTGAGGGCGTAAAGATTAGTCACAAAAGTTTGCCGAAGTAGGATGCATCATCGAGGCGAGAGCCATTCATTTCAACAGGGGCAAAGCGGCATCAGAGGATTAGTGATGAAAAGACAGAAGTTTGGTTTTTGGATGTATTAAAGGTAACTAACCATTTTTTACCCCATTGTACTACACACTCATGGTCCGTGGAGAGAGAATCTGCAAGCTCCTGATCTTTATCGGCCTTTGAAGTGTTGCTGTAGATGGCAGTATCATTTGCATAGATGTCGACAAAAGAATGAAGAATGTAATTTAAAAAAAAAATTTTTTTTATTACATTTTCACCCCAAACAAGGCAAATTGCCACTTTGGTGTAGGGGGCTACTATCAGGGGCAACAACTAATGGAGTACTATGTAGGGATTTGGGCAGCAAGATGTCGGTTCACATTACACTTGAACTTCTGCACGTCAGTACTGTTGGGGAAGCAGGGACCTGGAATGGAATTCCTGAGTCTGGCGGTTCTGGGGAAGAAACTATTGGAGTAAAAAGATCTTTTACATCTAGGGATCTCTACAGTGTGGAGGTGGGATTTAGCTGCCTGTCGAGTTTGTCAAGGGTACTCACGTCGTGGGGGCACAAGTGATTGCAGTTCGTCAGAGCATTCACCACTAAAATACTTGTAGAAAAGGCAGAGGGATGCAACATTTCGTCGATGGGACAGAGGCTGAAGCTTAGATGCCAGTTCAGGGCCTATCAGGTTTGCGACTCTCTTTTGAACCTTGTCAAGGAGCGAGAGACTAGTAGCAGATGCACCAGCCCAGATGTGACAGCAATACTCCATACATGGGCGAATGGTGGCCTTATAGAGGTACAGGATACTTTCGGATGTTAGTAGTTGTCTAGCATGGTAGAGAGAGCCTACCTTTCTTGCAGCGGCCCTGGTAATGTTTTCAATGTAATTGTTCCAACTCATGTTTCCTGTAAACGTTAGGCCAAGGAGTTTGAAAGATGTACTCTCAGATAAAGAGTCGTTGGCCATTGCTATAAGTGGTAGAGAAGGTTTCTTGTAATTATTGAATGAAACTAGTTTAGTCTTGGCAGCATTGAACGCGACCAACCACTTTTGTCCCCATTCCACCACAGATTGGAGGTCTTCCTCTAGTGTTTCTGCCATTTCTTTAGAAATGTGTTCATTTGTCTTCCTGTCGTGCCTGCCATAGAGTGTAGTGTCATCAGCATATATACCCATCTCAGAGGAAATTTTGTTGGGGAGGTCATTTATAAATATCAGGAACAATAGAGGTCCAAGGATAGAACCCTGGGGCACCCCCGCATTTATATCATATTGTTTAGATGTACGACTGTCGAGGACAACCTGGATTTTTCTCTTATCTAAGAAGGATTTAATTATGTTAAGTATTCTACCAGTGATACCGTATGATCTAATTTTCCTGAGGAGACCCTCATGCCATACCCTGTCAAAAGCCTTAGATATATCTAGAGCTACCGCTCTGCCTTCCCCCACTTTGTCCAGTGAATGTTATATACGTTCAAAGATTACAGTTAGGATGTCTGCTGTTGAACGGGCTTGTCTAAATCCATATTGTTAGTCAGTCAGAAGCTTAGCATCTGTAAGGTAATGGACTAGAGCATGGTTAATTAAGGTCTCAAATATTTTGGCAAAATGTGGGAGGAGGCTAATGGGGCGATAATTTGATGGGTCAGTCCTTTCGCCAGAATTCTTGAATACTGGCACAACAGAAGCAATTTGGTAGATTGTTACTGAAGATCAGGAAGAATGTTGGGTCCAGGATGGATTCCTGAGGTACGCCAGTGTTAATACTATCGGTTTCAGAGTTCTTCCCCTCAACGATCACTTGGATAGACTTTTCAGAGAAAAAGGATTTCATCGTTAAGATCAGAGAAAAAGGATTTGATCGTTAAGAATGCATTTCCAGCTATTCCATAACTGGAAACCTCATGAAGTAAACTTTTGTGCCAGACCCTATCAAATGCCTTAGATATGTCAAGAGCTATTGCTCTAAAAATGAAACCTTTTTCTCTAGATTCACTAATCTGTGGGATATTATCGTCAGCACATCGGCAGTTGATCTCTCGAAATGGAAACCATATTGCATGTCGCTGAATTGCTTGTTTTTCTTAAGGTGGTTGACAACTTTTCTATTTATCACAAATGCAAGCAATTTACTCATGATGCGCAAGAGGTTGATTGATCTGTACTGAGATGCAGAAGATGGGTCCCCTGTGTTTTTAAATACTGGGCACACTGTTGAGGTTTTCCAAGGTGTTGGGAAGCATCTTCCCTTAAGGCAGATTGAACAACTTAGTTAGTATTGGAACTAGTTCAAGTTGTAGTATTTTTAGCATGATGATTGGGATGTTGTCATGATCAGTTGCTTTGATATAATCAAGAACCTTGATAAGATTGGAGACATTTTGGACATTATGAACGTCGTTTAAAGTCCTGGGAGGAAATTCAAGGAATAATTTTATATCCATATGTATTTCGACTCTAACAAACACTAAACAACTGCCAGGCATGAATAGTCAACCTCTTTATTGGTCCACGTTTTTCACCAACATTGATCAGATCTACTATTCTAGAATGCATTCATAAATAACAACTTCCATTAATTTTAATATCACATATCACATTTCTTTCTACATATCTATAAACGTGAAATTGTCTGTGTGCGTGTGTGTGTGTATGTATACATTTCTCTACCAAACTACTCTTTCAATTTTCAGTCTACAGACTCGAGATTTAACATTTGGGAAAATCTTTGTAATCGGTTTTCGGTCAGAAACACTTGAAATTTTAGATGTAGGTTACTTGGACTTTTTAATTTGATTTGATCCCAAAATAATAAAAGTTAATAGGTCAAAATTGGAGTCAAAGTTAAAAAGATTTGACCTCGGAGATCTCTTACCAAATTACTTAGCCAATTTTTGCTCTAAACATTTGAAATTTTACATAAAGTGTATTCAGACATAAGACAAGCTTTTTAATCGGTTTTTGGCCAAAAATGTGGCTGCCAAAGGGGTTAAAGTTCAAAAGATTTGACCTTTGCAGTCTTTAGCAAATTATTCAGTCAATTTTGGGTCTAAAACATTGGAAATTTTCTATAAAGGATATTCAGACATGCAGCAAACTTTTTAATCAGTTTTTAGGCGAAAATTTGGCTGCCAAGAAGTCAAAGTTGAAAGAGTTAACCTTTGCAGACTCTATCAAACTCCTCTGCTAATTTTGGGTCTAAACACTTGAAATTTTAGATGTAGGTTACCTGGACATGAATCCAACTTTTTAATATATATATACATATGCGCATAAAGTTATGAATCCGACCTGAGCAAAGCCAGGCTGAACTGCTAGTACTTCATAAAATCACAATTATTCATTACTGATAATTAAAAGGCAGTTTACAATTTAAAAAATCTTACTTCGGTCAACGAAATTACAAAACGACTTTTACTGGTAAGAATAGATTCCTTTTGGAAATAGATAAGTCTGTTCACACCAGATAATCATATTTTCATTTGTATTCAAGTGTTACTGTACAACGATTCAGT